>NC_091322.1:36454303-36459303 GCF_038502225.1 Cherax quadricarinatus | reverse complement strand
GCACTGACTTTAGGTATCTGTCCAGCTCCCTCTTCAATAAAACCAGGGGTTTATTGGTAATTCCCCTTATGGATGGTGGGAGGTTGTTGAACGGTCTTGGGCCCCGGACACTTATTGTGTTTTCTCTTAGTGTACCAGTGGCGCCCCTACTTTCCACTGGGGGTATGTTGCATCGCCTGCCAAGTCTTTTTCTTTCGTAGGGAGTGATTTTTGTGTGCATATTAGGGACCAGTCCCTACAGAATCTTCCAGGTGTAGATTATGATACATTTCTCTCGCCTGCGCTCCAGTGAGTAAAAGTCAAGTGCTTCCAGGCGCTCCCAGTAGTTAACGTGTTTAATGGAACTTATATGTGCTGTAAAGGTTCTCTGTACATTCTCTAGATCTCCAATTTCACCTGCCCTGAATGGGGATGTTAATGTACAGCAGTATTCCAGCCTAGAGAGAACAAGTGATTTAAAAAGGATCATCATTGGCTTAGCATCTCTTGTCTTGAATGTTCTCATTATCCATCCTATCAGTTTCCTCGCAGATGTGATAGTGGCATTGTTGTGGTCCTTGAAGGTGAGGTCTTCGGACATTACCACACCCAGGTCCTTCACATTACTTTTCCGCTCTACTGTGTGATTAGTTTGTAGTGCACTCAGTCCTAGTTATTACTTCCTCCAGTTTTCCATAACGGAGTAGTTGGAATTTGTCTTCATTGAACATCATATTGTTCTCCGTTGCCCATTGGAAAACTTGGTTTATATCTTCTTGGAGATTTGCCGTGTCCTCAATGGATGACTCATGCAGATACTAGTATCGTCTGCAAAGGATGATACGGTGTTATGGTTTACATCTCTGTCTATGTCTGATATGACAATGAGGAACAAAATAGGGGCGAGTACTGTGCCTTGTGGAACAGAGCTCTTCACTATGGCAGCTTCCGATTTAACTCTTCCCTAGCTCCACACATACAGTTTGTTGAGGTCTTCTCCCAGGATGGTATCAAAGCCAATGCTAGTTTCTGTGTGGTGCTTCCAAGGGTGTTGGCTCCCTGAAACGTCCTTCAGGTATCCTTCAGGGTCCTTTAAGCTGACAAGAAGGTTGGAGAATTGTCTACAGCCAAGATGACTGAAAGTATCAAGTATTTATCAGGTTACTGTTTATAGTAGTGTTGAGATTCACCCAAGACCCACGCCACGTAACCCATCACAATACTGAGCATGTCATAACATACACAAATATTTTTGTAAGTGGGTTTGAGAAGAACTTGCCTATTATGGGCCAGTAGGCCTGTTGCAGTGCTCCTCCTTTATTGTCTTCTAGAAACCTGATCAGTGGGTGTGATCCATCACTACTGCTACTTAGTCTTGTCGCAGACTTCTGTACAGTCAGCTGCTCTGACTGACTGGAAAGCACCGAGCATTACCCTCCGGATTCGACTGTATCTCTCCAGACTTCCTTTACCAGTCAGTGGTCTACCAGTGTATAAATAGGTTAGAAAACTAACAAGTTAACAAATGAGACACTTGTGCAACATCTGGGTGTCTTTATTCTGGAAACGTTGTACCAACCAGTGACTTCTTCAGTCCAGTGCAGGTAGACAAAATACCTGGAGTCAACCTGGAGGGTATTCCGGGGGTCAACGCTCCCGCGGCCCAGTCCTTGACCAGGCCTCCCGGTGGATCATGGCCTGATCAACCAGGCTGTTACTGCTGGCCGCACGTAATCCAACGTAGAACCACATTACTTGTGTTAAGGATATCACCAGGAGAGGCATGGTAGGCGTCTCTTGTACCTACCATGCTGCTCTACGATTATTATTATTACTATTATTACATTCGCGGAAAGTGCTCAATCCATAAAAGTTTGGACAAGGAAGGTAAACAGGTTCGATCCAAGGAAGGGAAAGGCAGCTCCAAGTTCTAGGAGCAAGAGCCCCTCACCGGAATAAATAAAAAGTAACTGTAACGTTAAACTTAGGGAAGTAAGATGTGTTAGGGTGGGAGGCTGGGGAGCATACTTGTGGCCGGTATGTGGAGCATACCTGTGGCCGGTATGGGGAGCATACCTGTAGTCGATATGGGGAACATACCTGTGGCCGGTATGGGAAGCACACCTGTGGCCGGTATGGGGAACATGCCTGTGGCCGGTATGGGGAGTCAACTGTTGGAAAGGTTCAGAATGGGCACTTTTTTTCTAGCACGATTAAATACAACAAGTTGAAGAACACCTTGGAGGAGGTGGATGTGAGGAGGGTGTAGGGTGGCTAGGGTAAGTAGGCCACTTGGGACACGCCTCACCACCCCCACCAGTCACCAAAGGTCACCACTCCCAGCCAAAGGTGGCCAAGGTGCAGCCCACAAGGTGATGGATGAAACTGGTACTGCAAGAAGGAAATGGGGGAGTGGGGAAGAATGGGGAGGGGAGGAGGGTGGAATAGAGAAAAGACTTATGGGAGAGGAGATGGAGGGGATACAATTAGGGAGTCAGGGGTAGGAGATAAGAAACAGGGGTGAGGGAAGCAGATGTAGGGATGGGGGAAGGAGACGTAGGGGTAGGGGAAGCCGATGTAGGGGTGGGGGAATCAGACGTTGGTGGGGGATGGAGGCGTGGGGGTGAGGGATGAGGACGTAAGGGGTGGGGGTGGAGGGAACAAGCACAGGGCTGAGGACATTTGTGGGTGTACCAGTGACATTACATACTGACGACTGCTGGAGGAGCCTCATATCACCAAGTGTTCCACCAGTACTAAGTGTTCCACCTACCAAGTGTTCCACTAGCACCAAGTACTCCACCAGCACCAAGTGTTCCACCAGCACCAAGTGTTCCACCAGCACCAAGTGTTCCACCAGCACCAAGTGTTCCACCAGCACCAAGTGTTCCACCAGCACCAAGTGTTCCACCAGCACCAAGTGTTCCACCAGCACCAAGTGTTCCACCAGCACCAAGTGTTCCACCAGCACTAAGTGTTCCACCAGCACCAAGTGTTCCACCAGCACCAAGTGTTCCACCAGCACCAAGTGTTCCACCAGCACCAAGTGTTCCACCAGCACCAAGTGTTCCACCAGCACTAAGTGTTCCACCAGCACCAAGTGTTCCACCAGCACCAAGTGTTCCACCAGCACCAAGTGTTCCACCAGCACCAAGTGTTCCACCAGCACCAAGTGTTCCACCAGTACTAAGTGTTCCACCTACCAAGTGTTCCACTAGCACCAAGTATTCCATTAGCACCAAGTGTTCCACCAGCACTAAGTGTTCCACCAGCACCAAGTGTTCCACCAGCACCAACTCAGACCTCTACAACACAATTGTTAAGTTATATCATGAATTAAGTAAAGATCCTGGACTTCACCTTACGAAACAGACAAAGCAAATGTGATAGTAATTATGTACAAGGTAGATTATAGTGGAAAAATGAACATGTTATTAGAAGACGGGGGAACTTAGGTGCCTCTTAAGCTTTTCCAAGAGTATATGTCTTCTATCTGTGTTTCAAGTGATCGTAAGAGTCACGTAAGAGGGAGATAAAGGAGAGGGAGGCGAAGGGAGAGGAGGAATGTGTAGTGAAGGGGGACGGCTGGGATAGGTGCATGGTAGGAGGGGAGGGCGAGAGAGAAATAAAGGGAGTGAAGAGAGCAGGATGGAACCTGGTAATTACAAAATGATTATCTGGTATAATTATGTTGAGGGGTGTCGATTTAAACCCTTCCTACCTCCCTCCCTCATAAATGTGGGCGAGTGTGTATTACAGAGCGTGCATCGCCCCCACAAACACCACACTGTCTCCAAGACTGTTTGGGGGTCGTCCACTGTCAAGTTTTATTGATTCTACGCGAGCCATAAAATATTTTTGCACATTTTCCAGCTGTTATATCTCTCTTGCCTCGAGGGAAGCTCAAACTTCCAAGCAATTTTGCATTTAATATGGAACGTTCAAGCCTGTGGGTCACAAGTCTAGTTGAAGGTTCGATCCTCAGTCCGTTTATCGCGACACAGACACGGTCTCACAATATTCCAAGCGAGAGAACATACATGCTCTAACTAGTACCGTCAATGTTGCCGCCTCTCTTGTTTTCGCAATCCATCTCGTCACTTTTCCTGGCCTTGGCTGCGTTTACTTTATTGTATTCTCTAAACGATAAGTCGTCAGTCAGTATTGTTACCAGGTGTTTCACCTCTTCCTGCCTGTGACTGGCTCACTGTGTCAACCCACCTACAACACACTCCAGCATCTTGTCTCTAAACTGTTTAAGAAGTACCAGGGACTGAACCGCTGTCCTTGCAGTTAATAAATTATTTACTAGATCCAGATGGCGTACTGCCCATAGTACTGAAAGACACACATTGCAGGGCAAGCTTTAATGGAGACAACATATCACTGATCAAGCTCCAGACTGAGCAAAACGTAATTCCATTAAATTTTGATCCAAACTGTGCAGTGTTCACACTTATTTTCACATGGTAAGGTTCTTGTTTCCAGTCTAGAAAACTCATGTTTCCGACACCATCATAACCTCCGCCATCTTCACTTTCATGTCTGCCAGAAATGCTCACGCATGCTAGCGGCTTTCTTTTATTACATGTAAACTGCACATTGCACGATACAAAGAAATAAAGGATTTGATCTGATTTACTCTTTCTTCGTCTTTTATCTTTCTCTTCTCCTGACCCCTATTTTTTCTTAAGTGTTTCTCCTCCCCGTTTCATTCCTCCTTAACCCTTCCAGACCCCATCGTGCCCAGATTCAACCAACCTGTTAAAAAGCATAATAAATGAAGACAGTTGTTACGAGATTTGAGAGTTAGCTTGGGCTGGTCTGGGACAGGGTCGCGGAGGCGATGATCCAAGAAATCGACTCCAGGTAGACACTGTGCCCTCCTTCCCTCCACTTTACAAACACTAAGGCATCCAGAGAACTGGTAATTACCAAGTAACAGCAGCTCCAGCCTAGCTTCAAGATTTTTAAGCCCTCGTAGTTAGCGAACCTACGATGGAATGATTAGCGATATCTGC
>NC_091322.1:36442949-36454203 GCF_038502225.1 Cherax quadricarinatus | reverse complement strand
CAGGATAAGCAACAACAGCAACAGCATCACCAACAGCAGAATTAGCAACAGCAGCAGCAGGATTAGCAACAGCAGCAGCAGGATTAGCAACAGCAACAGCAGCAGTAGCAGCAGCAGCATCACCAACAACAGCAGCAGGATTATCAACAACAGCAGCAGGGTTAGCAACAGCAGCAGCAATAGCAGGTTCTGGAGTGCCCTACAAGTACAGCCACTCTTGCTTTAGTGTAAACACCGCCACACAATGAAGGGAAAAGAAGCGAGGGGAGGAAGAGGCAATGAAAAGAAAGTGGGAAGTGAGAGAATGGTGAAGTGAGAGTAGGTACACAGGAAGAAGTAAGAGAGGGTGGGAAACACTGGAGATGGTTTGATGATACAACCAATAAGAAGGAAAGTGAAGGACGAACTAAGGAAGGAAAAACAGACGGAAAGACGGTATAACTGTATAGGGAGGGAAAAGCACTTCACTTTATGGGGAGAGAGAGAGAGAGAGAGAGAGAGAGAGAGAGAGAGAGAGAGAGAGAAAGGGAGAGAGAGAAAGGGAGAGAGAGAAAGGGAGAGAGAAAGGGAGAGAGAAAGGGAGAGAGAAAGGGAGAGAGAAAGGGAGAGAAAGGGAGGGAGAGAGAGAGAGAGAGAGAGAGAGAGAGAGAGAGGAATGGGAGGTTTGTAGTAGGGGGAATTGAATTGGGGTGTAATGGGAGCACACCTGGTTAGAGTTCCACACAGGTGAAGCACATCACACACACACACCAATATTTACATTAGCAAATACTCTACAAAAAAAAAAGAGTTGCGAAATTCTCAGGAAATGTTTGCCAGCTCTTCAGGCTGCCATAATATTCCCGTCATATTTGTGAGATTCCAGAGACGAGTCTGACGTGGATCTCACTAATGGAGAATTCAAATGTGTTGTATCTCACGGATTAACATACTGCCATTAAACAGCGACACCTTTTTGGACTTTACAAAGAGATGTACTTGTGCCCCTGAGTAAAAAAAATATATTAAAATTACTTAACAATTCGCAAACGGGCGAAATTATTTACAAACATTATCTCTCAGTCCACAACACAACTCGAACCTCACACACTGTATCAGAGTACACAGTACTTTGATACAGAGTACACAGTACTTTGATACAGAGTACACAGTATACAGTACTTTGATACAGAGTACACAGTATACAGTACTTTGATACAGAGTACACAGTACTTTGATACAGAGTACACAGTACTTTGATACAGAGTACACAGTACTTTGATACAGAGTACACAGTAGACAGTACTTTGATACAGAATACACAGTATACAGTACTTTGATACAGAGTACACAGTATACAGTACTTTGATACAGAGTACACAGTATACAGTACTTTGCTACAGAGTACACAGTAAACAGTACTTTGATAGAGTACACAGCAGACAGTACTGTGATACAAGTGCACAGTACTTTGAAACAGAGTACACAGTAGACAGTACTTTGATACAGAGTACACAGTAAACAGTACTTTGATACAGAGTACACAGTAGACAGTACTTTGATACAGAGTACACAGTAGACAGTACTTTGATACAGAGTACACAGTAGACAGTACTTTGATACAGAGTACACAGTAGACAGTACTTTGATACAGAGTACACAGTAGACAGTACTTTGATACAGAGTACACAGTAAAGTACTTTGATACAGAGTACACAGGTTCGAATCCTGCTGTGGACTGAGAGATGCAATCTTTATATTAAAATTACATGTAGTCACAGATTTTTTTTAAAGAGGAGGAGGAGAGGGGGGGGAAGAGTCAAGTAGTAGCTCCCGGCCCAACTCTTAAATTACATGGAGAGGTGTTGCTCGTTCCTCTCCACTTAGGGTCCCATCATACCTCCAGTTCCTTCCACTTTCTTACCACTATGAGAATGAAGAAATATTTCCTGCGTCTGTAAAACTTTCACTGACGCAACACCATTGTTCCCGGCATATTAAACTCTCTATCTATCCGTCCTGTCGATGCCTCCCAGTATCTTCTATGTCGTAATCACGTCTCCCCTGGTTCACATACGGCCTTCAAATATATGGATAGCGAATAGATAAAAAGATGACGTTGAGAACATACGTTAAGATAAAACTGGAATAAAGAACAAAAAGATAATACCGTGACTGAAACAATATACAAATAACCCGCACATAGCAGATACTTGTTACTAGTTAATGGTCCACGTCGGACCGAAACGTCGTCAGATGTTTTTATGTGCGGGTTATTTGTGTAAGACTGGAATAACATGTGATAACGTTATTTACGTCGGAAAAAAAATATGAATTACAAAGACCAAAAACACTATTATTATTACTGTTATATTAATGGGGAAATCTAAACCCATAGGGGAAGGGAGTCAAACAATTCCTGAGGAATAAGATGTAATTATGTTTGATCCGATTCCTCGAACCAGGAGACCTGACCAGCATCAAGGTATGTGCACATCTCGTGGCTGCCAAGATGTGGAAAGCGGGAGCAAAGAAACAATGTGCAAAAATGTTACAAGAGGATGCAGAAAGGTTGTGGCTTCTCAGCACGGAGATGCAGGACAGCTCACCAGACTCAACAAGGAGGCTCTCATCAGGAAAGGTACAGAACGCACACATGTCAAGTCATATTCCTAGGCGGTTGGTTGGTAAACTGGGCTTAAGAGGCACGTAAGTTCCCCCGTCTTCTAATAACATGTTCATATTTCCACTATAATCTACCTTGTCCATAATTACTACCGCATTTCTTTTGTCTGTTTCGTAAGGTGAAGTCCAGGATCTTTCCTTAGTTCATGATATAGCTTAGCGAATCTTTGAGGACAACTGTGTTGTAGAGGTCTGAGCAAAGTTCAGTGTTGTTCAGCTATACCATGAATTAAGGAAAGATCCTGGACTTCACCTTACGAAACAGACAAAGCAAATGTGATATTAATTATGGACAAGGTAGATTATAGTGGAAAAATGAACATGTTGTTAGAAGACGGGGGAACTTACGTGCCTCTTAAGACCTATCTACTACTGGGAGTTATTAAAGCTGCACGTTACCTGTTCACCATTGTCATTAATACTTCTATCACTAAAATAAGGCCTAAACTCTCAGAATCTATACACCGAGAAACATACACCTCTCGGTGTATCAACTCATATATATATATATATATATATATATATATATATATATATATATATATATATATATATATATATATATATATATATATATATATATATATATATATATATATATAGCAATAAATGACTGTCTGTGAACAGAAGAATGGTGGAGGGCTCCGAGAGTAGACTCTCGAAACTCATCAAAGGTATATCAGAAGTAAAGGAACCGTGGTCCTTGTGTCTAGCAGGTGCAGTGCTTTACCACTGTGGCTTTCAATAGGAAGATTACATAAACAGAAATACTGTTCATGTTTCCGTCAACGGCACCATCTGTGACCCTACTGTTTCCTCCCACAGCCCCAGAGATTTTGTTTCTGTAATCTTCCTATGGAAAACTTCGTAGCTCAGTGATGAAGCACTGGCCCTGCTACGCACCAGGGCCACGACTCCAGCTCAACCATTCTTCTCTTTATTTGTTGACCCCTAAGTGAGAGATGGGATTTAGCAAGAGCAACGGGGAAGACCTGGCCGAGTATGTCTAGTGGTCACAGACCAGCTTGAACACAATCACAGGCGGAGTATATCTAGCGGTCCCAGACCAGCCTGGACTTGAACAATCATACAGGCGGAGTATAGCTCAACGACTGGCAAACAGACCAGACCTGTGACTAGAACCAATTAGTCAACTTCTCTAAAATGCAAACACATCACTCAACTCCGGCTGACGTATTTCATTACTTCATGTATGAAAGTCATCCTGTGTGATCAAATACGGTAAGCTCTCTTACAAAGCTCCTCTGTGTAGTGTGATCTTTTTGATAAATACGACTGAAAAAGAGTGCATCCAAAATTTAATAGTCCAAACTATAAAGGCCTTTCATGCGCTATTCAATTTCAGATATGTACTTTTTCAATCGCGTTTGGAAAAAAAAATCTCACTATACGAGTATAGAGATTTATAAGAGAGCTTATTGTATTACATGAATATCTAGCCTTCGTTCCCACAATGTAACTATCACATAGAATAGTGTACCAGTACGCTGTGGTTGATCCCACAATGTATCCATCATAGAGAATAGTGTACACGTACACTGTGGTTGTTCCCACAATGTAACTATCAAAGAGAATAGTGTACACGTACACTGTGGTTGTTCCCACAATGTAACTATCAAAGAGAATAGTGTACACGTACACTGTGGTTGTTCCCACAATGTAACCATCACACAGAATAGTGTACACGTACACTGTAGTTGTTCCCACAATGTAACCATCACATAGAATAGTGTACACGTACACTGTGGTTGTTCCCACAATGTAACCATCACATAGAATAGTGTACACGTACACTGTAGTTGTTCCCACAATGTAACCATCACATAGAATAGTGTACACGTACACTGTGGTTGTTCCCACAATGTAACCATCACATAGAATAGTGTACACGTACACTGTGGTTGTTCCCACAATGTAACCATCACATAGAATAGTGTACACGTACGCTGTGGTTGTTCCCACAATGTAACCATCACATAGAATAGTGTACCAGTAAGCTGTGGTTGTTCCCACAATGTAACTATCACAGAGAATAGTGTACCAGTAAGCTGTGGTTGTTCCCACAATGTAACTATCACAGAGAACAGTGTACCAGTAAGCTGTGGTTGTTCCCACAATGTATCCATCATATATAAAATACAGTAGCCGCACAATTTAAGTGTACTTAAAAAAAATCTTAATCTTTCACCCCTATCCTGAGAGATGGCAATTCCCAAGTGATAGTAACTTAGCTCTACTAGACCTGAACTTCTGAAGTTGATCAACCCTTGCCGAAATACTTGACGATATCCTCATTGCCCTACTGAAGTCGCCCAACTCAGGCTGGCAGGTTTCAACACCTTGTGAGCCCCACCCTGTGTGATGGAATATGACAGGTGAAACTTAATTTCTGTTCCCCGTGTATAATTATCATATAAGATAGTAGTACACTGCTGGTATATCCAATTTTCTTAAAAAAAAAATCACGGCTGAAAAGACAAGCTTCTGGAGGTACAAGTTTCGTTTATTGGGTTTAAATCCTGACTACACGAGGGTCATTAAGAGGCAAGTAAGTTCCCCCGTCTTCTAATAACATGTTCATTTTTCCACGATAATCTATCTACCTTGTTCATAATTAGTTTCACATTTGCTTTGTCTGTTTCGTAAGGTGAAGTCCAGGATCTTTCCTTAATTCATGGTATAATTTAACAATCTTTGAGGACAACTGTGTTGTAGAGGTCTGAGGTTTGCTAAGACCTCTACAACACAGTCTTGAAAACTACAACATAGTCTTGAAGACTACCTCTACAACAGTCTTGAAGACTACACCTCAGACCTCCACAACATAGTCTTGAAGACTACAGGTCTGAGCTTTGCTCAGACCTGTAGTCTTCAAGACTGTGTTGCTCTTCACACCAACTCCAAGGTTGAGGGACTGATTACCTCGTTTTTTTTGTATATAGTTCTACAGTCTTCACATTATGTCCTTGTATTGAAAAAGCCACTGGATGGTGAAACGTCTACAAATAAAAATACCCAGATGTTGCACATGTATCTAATTCTTCATCTTGTCGGTATTGTATACCATTCACATACAAAGTCACTCTCGCATAACACGTTGCTAAGATACCAACATCACCCTAATTAGCGAGTCTATTCCAAAGGAAATTGTGTCATTACCACGATCTAAGATACTACACCTACCACTAAATAAACAATAATGTGTCTGGATGCGCCTGGTAACGAGCATGTAAAACAGTAAAAACAGAGAAGCACGCACAAGGAAATCACTTCGGGCACTGAATGCCAACACCGACTGAGGAAACTTCCCATATCCCACTTCTGTCCAAGTCGGCAGGAGGGTTAATTTTTTTTAATTATAAAAAGCGCTAAACCCATGTGGGTTATTCAGCGCAAGACGTGGTGGACGCTTACTCCTCCGTCTGCTGAACGCACGAGGCACCTACTTCCTATTCGTAATTATCAAAGTTAAAGTATACTCGGTACCTAGAGGTGAGGCAGTCAGCCAGGTTCAGTACGTGTACTCAAGAGTGGTGTTCGTGGGTACAGCAGACACTGGGCTCCTGTACTTGCCTCTTAATTTCAAAAATTCACTATCATACACTGGTTCCGTCATACTTGATGTGTGTGGAGTCTACCTCTGCCTCGTCTTACTCGTTCAAATTATTTAAAAATAAAATCAGTACAAGAGCTCCACCTCAGTGTTCGACTGACCAGAAAACATAATCTAGTCATTTTTTTTTTTCTTCTGAGGGAAAACGTGTTATTCCCAGGAGGATGTTGCCTTGGCGTGTGTGTGTGTGTGTGTGTGTGTGTGTGTGTGTGTGTGTGTGTGTGTGTGTGTGTGTGTGTGTGTGTGTGTGTGTGTGTGTGTGTGCGCGCGTGCGCGCGCGTGTGTGTGTGCGTGTGTGCGCGTGTGCTACTGCTTGTAATGTGTCACGGTGAGCCAATGGGTATTTTCTGCACTTAATACTCAACCTTGCAGCGTCCTCCACATGCCACCTTCTAACACTTTATTTCTTATATAGGAATTCTGCGGCTTCCACGATAGATTTCCTTCCATTTTCTCAGCACGACTTTCTCTTCCTTCCATCCAGTGTCCTCCCCTCCGCTTCCCTCCAGTGTTCCTCTATTTCTTTTCCTCCAGTGTTTCCCCTTCCTCTTACCTTCCCGTGTTCGCTCCTCCCCAACTTTCTTAAACACTATAAGCTTAACTGTCCGCTTACTTAAGGTGTATAAACCTATATACGTCAGTGTATCTTACTCAGGAAAATAAGATTTTAGAAATTATGAGCAAGCGCCAGTAATTTGCTGCATCATATAATGCAAAATATAATATAAGGTATAATACTGAACAAATGACAACATTTTACCTGATGTATACCCAAGTATACTCCTGTCAATCCCTGTATGTGGCTAGGTCTGTGTGTATCGCAAGTCATAGTTCTTAGGCTTGGGTGTATTGTATACGTATCTGTTCCTAGGTCTGTGTGTATTGTAGGTCCTAGTTGCTAGGCCAGTGTGTATCACTGTATGTCCTGTTTCCTAGGCCTATGTGTAGGGGCAGCACAAACTAGCAGTTTCGGCAGAAAAATTCAGCCTCTATCGGTCCTTCAAAAAAAGGGGGGAATATCATGACTAAAGATAAAAGGCTCTTGATCCGAGGAATTTGAGGTATCTTCCACTTCCTGGAATCGAACCTGACTGCCTCCCATTCCCCCAGATATTGTATGCCCTTTACGAGTTGAGTGCCTCACTTGTGGTGCTTACACCACACTTCAACTAGATGGTCCACTGAAGAGGGTCTTGGGTGGAGGCAGAAATACAGCCCTTCCGTTCTTTCATGTCTGTTTCCATGTAAGTTGTCGTACCCCCCCCCCCCACACACACACAAGAAGAGGTACGACAAAGCTCTTGGAGCAAGGAGTGGATCTAGCGCGATCAGCGAGGAGGCGGGGTCAGGAGCTGTGAATCGACCCCTGCAACCACAAATAGATGAGCACACACACACACACACACACACACACACACACACACACACACACACACACACACACACACACACAGTATAAACTGATTAGCGCTTACACATTAATTCATTTATTTCCTTATAAACGGATTGGATTCATTTCAATCCGTTCTGGCAAATATGGTTTTAAAAAGTTTATAAATAAGAAGACTCCCATTATTATCACATTTCATATACATCCCGACTCGCCCAATTGTGCATATAAATGAAAAATTTCGTGTTTGGTACAGTTGGTGTAACAGCGAAGAGACAACACATCGACAAAGTTGCCTTGGTGCGCCTCACAGATTATTGCATTCCAGCTGCTAGTACAAAGGGGTGGTAAAGGCGACACATGGACCAGGGGAATGGGAGAGGGAAGTAGGACGGGGAAGGGAAGGGGAGGTGACGAGGGGGAGGAGAGAGGCAAGATCTCTACTACGTGATCTGGGTTTATCGTCGCCACAAACAGTTCCCACACTAACCTCGGATCTATACAGGCGCTTTATTATCGCCTTGAATAACAGTAAATCTCCCATCATTTTTATACATATTATAAGCATCAATATCCTTCAAACTATTATTATTATTATTATTATTATTATTATTATTATTATTATTATTATATCCCCGAAGGTGTACCTTTAAGTGGTTGCCTAATTTTTTTTCCACCAACTTTTTATTTTGTTTCACTAATAACTCTAGAACTCCTCATACGATCGCATTCAAATCTGGAATCTTGTGTAGGGTAACGAGGACCAGATGCCAGAAACAACTGTCACGTGCAGGTGCCCTTTGACCAACATTACTTCGTGCGAAAACAACTAATCAAGTTAAGCACAACTAAAAGCACCGGTGCAGTTAACATCCCGGCTAAGTTACTAAAAGATGGCGCCTCTGAACTGCCAACCCCCACTGCGCCCATAATACATTTGTCCATCTCTACCAATACCGTTCCGGAGGGGTTTCAGAGAGGCCAGAGTTACTCCTATCTTCAAGAAAAATAATCTGGAATAAATATGATAAACTTTTGCAAACTCTGAGCTGCATAGATGAATGACTTCAGTATTTAACTGCTGGTGCATCTTATAGCCAGGATTGGACCCATTCAGTTTAATTTGTGTGGGCAAATTTGTCAGTGCAATATTTTTTTTAGACTTTGGAATTGGATTTTTTTTATCAAATTGGACTGTCATAAAAAAATATTTTTTTCTTATAGACTTGTACAGAATTTTAAAATCAATAAAACTAGACACAGAAAATTGAAAAAAAAAAACTGAAAATTCTCGCTTTCATGGTGTTTTTCATCTTCATGAGTTGAGCGAACTTTAAATACCACAGGGCTGCTCTCTTCAACTGTGGTGCCGCCCATCCCCAAGGGGACCACAAGGGAAAACAACTATTCAACATAATGGCAGCGAAAGACCTTACATTCCAAGGCCCATTCTTTAAGTCATTTGTGGGCCACCACCCAGGTATACCCGACGTAGTACTTACTATCAGAGACTGTGACCTGTTCCACTGTAGAGTCTCCTCAGGTGGTAACGTCGGTTCAAATCACATCCCCGTCATAATCAAGCTCCAATCCACACCGTTCCGGACACCCACCCTCCTCAGACCCAACCTGAAAACACTAGGCTCTGACTGCTACAGGGCCTTCTTAGGAAATGACCAAAGTATTTCACTCGAAGACCATTCCTCCACTGCAATAGATGAGGCAGTTAACTCCCTCCATGCCAGAATCAATGAGGCCACACAAGCATGCTGCGCACTAACAACTTCTAGGATCTACCAACACTACAAACCAACCAGGAAAATCGAGGACAGAATGAATAACTACCAAACTGAGTGCAATAGACACTTCCACACAGGGCAGCCCACTCGGGAAGTACTACTAAGACTGAGGAGAGAGCTAATCGCCCTTATAACCCAACACAAAAGAGACTGAACATTAAAATGGTATAAAATACCGACAGGTTGTTGGGTAAGACACATATGCAACAGTTAGGTATCTTTATTTCGAAACGTTTCGCCTACACAGTAGGCTTCTTCAGTCGAGTACAGAAAAGTTGATAAAAGCAGAAGATACTTGAAGACGATGTAATCAGTCCATCACCCAAAACCTTAAGGGTGATGGACTGATTACATCGTCTTCAAGTATCTTCTGCTTCTATCAACTTTTCTGTACTCGACTGAAGAAGCCTACTGTGTAGGCGAAACGTTTCGAAATAAAGATACCTAACTGTTGCATATGTGTCTTACCTAACAAAAGAGACTTATGGGAATATCTGGTGCGCCAAGCAAACCAGTATAAGCGCCACCCAGACCAATTCTGGAGTAAGATCCGTAGACTCCTAGGGGCTAAACACACTCCCACTCAACACCTTACATATTCCTTCACCGACGAAGACGGTAAGAAGTGACTACCCTGCTCGAAGACCCGCAAGACCAAGTTAAGCTGATGAGAGAAATATGGGAAAAAATTCTCTCACACAACGACAGCAGAAAATTTAACAATAACCACTACCAGTGGGTCAACCAATGGCGAGATGAAAACCTGGAAGACCTCCATCCTATACCATCAATTGACACATCTTCTCTCAAAAACGAACACCCTCTAATTAGGCCTATTACTCTCAAGGAAGTGTCCCAAGTCATTGGACGAATGAGAAACACAGCACCTGACCCATCAGGCATAACAGCTAAACAATTAAAGTACCTTCCCCGTAACTGCAGGATGTCACTGGTGAAAGTTTTCAATGCCATCTTGGCATCAGGACATTTCCCAGTGGCATTTAAGACGGCAAGGATGATCATCGCTAAACCCAAAAAGGACAACCGAGAACTACAGACCCATCTCCCTTCTCGAAGTCACGGGCAAAGTCTTCGAAAGAATAATCTCTAACAGACTGAAATACATGTACTAGATGGAATTCAACCACCTGTTCTCTGAAAGGCAGTTCGGCAGGTCCCACCGCAGCACACAACATGCGATAAACATCATCTTTGATGCCGTGGCCAGCCTGAGGAAGCAAGGGAACCTGGCCCTGATTGCAACTAGGGACGTACACAAGGCCTTCGATAGCCTGTGGCACGACGGACTCATTTTCAAACTTGTTGACCTCCCAGACCACAACTGGACCTTTCTCAGGCTCATATACAACTTTTTAACAGGTAGAAGTATCATTCCCACCTTCCATGGCACGGTAGCAACACCCTTCACGCCGACAGCGGGAGCACCACAACGCTCTTGCCTCAGCCCTATACTCTTCAACATATACGTCAACGACCTCCCCCAGCCTGAACACAATGATACCATCATCACTCAATTTGCAGACGATGTCATCCATGTCGTCTCATCAACCCCCATCTCTGGTGCAAACAAACACAGGAGAGCAATAGAGAGAATGAACGAAGAATTAAGGAGAACAGCTATGCGGGAGTAAAAATGGAGAATTACAACCAACCCAGATAGTCCTCATCAGCACTATCGGCTGTTTAGCGTCAACCATAGAAGACAAAGGGATTATTTCCATCAGAGGTACACGAATCGCTATTAGT
>NC_091322.1:36420449-36437949 GCF_038502225.1 Cherax quadricarinatus | reverse complement strand
ACGACAAGACGTCCCTCTGAAACCCTTCAAGACACCTCCAAGTAAATCCCCACACCAGTGTTGAGGGACTTACACCCCACCACACCAGTGTTGAGGGACTTACACCCCACCACACCAGTGTTGAGGGACTTACACCCCACCACAACAGTGTTGAGGGACTTACACCCCACCACACCAGTGTTGAGGGACTTACACCCCACCACACCAGTGGTGAGGGACTTACACCCCACCACAACAGTGTTGAGGGACTTACACCCCACTACAACAGTGTTGAGGGACTTGCACCCCACCACAACAGTGTTGAGGGACTTGCACCCCACCACAACAGTGTTGAGGGACTTGCACCCCACCACAACAGTGTTGAGGGACTTGCACCCCACCACACCAGTGTTGAGGGACTTACACCCCACCACACCAGTGTTGAGGGACTTACACCCCACCACAACAGTGTTGAGGGACTTACACCCCACTACACCAGTGTTGAGGGACTTACACCCCACCACACCAGTGTTGAGGGACTTACACCCCACCACACCAGTGTTGAGGGACTTACACCCCACCACACCAGTGTTGAGGGACTTACACCCCACCACACCAGTGTTGAGGGACTTACACCCCACCACACCTGTGTTGAGGGACTTACACCCCACCACACCTGTGTTGAGGGACTTGCACCTCACTACATCTGTGTTGAGGGACGTGCACCTCACCACACCTGTGTTGAGGGACTTATACCTCACCACACCTGTCTTGAGGGACTTATACCTCACCACACCTGTCTTGAGGGACTTATACCTCACCACACCTGTCTTGAGGGACTTACACCCCACCACACCTGTCTTGAGGGACTTACACCCCACCACACCTGTGATGAAGGACTTACACCCCACCACACCTGTGATGAGGGACTTACACCCCACCACACCTGTGATGAGGGACTTACACCCCACCACACCAGTGATGAGGGACTTACATCCCACCACACCAGTGATGAGGGACTTACACCCCACCATACCTGTTTTGAGAGACTTACACCCCACCACACCTGTGTTGAGAGACTTACACCTCACTACACCTGTGTTCAGGGACTTGCACCTCACTACATCTGTGTTGAGAGACTTGCACCTCACTACATCTGTGTTGAGGGACTTGCACCTCACTACACCTGTGTTGAGGAACTTACACCCAACCACACCTGACCACATTTGTGTTGAGACTTACACCCCAATACACCTGTGCTGAGGGACTTACACCTCACTACATCTGTGATGAAGGACTTACACCCCACCACACCTGTGTTGAGGGTCTTACACCCCACCACACCTGTGTTGAGAGAGACACCCCACCACACGTGTGTTGAGGGACTTACACCTCACTACACCTGTGCTGAGGGACTTACACCCCACCACACCTGTGTTAAGGGACTTACACCTCACCACACCTGTGTTGAGGGACTTACACCCCACCACACCAGTGTTGAGGGACTTACACCCCACCACACCTGTGTTGAGGGCCTTACACCCCACCATACTTGTGTTGAGGGCCTTACACCCCACCACACTTGTGTTGAGGGACTTACATCCCACCACACCTGTGTAGAGGGACTTACACCCCACCACACCTGTCTTGAGGGACTTACACCCCACCACACCTGTGATGAGGGGCTTACACCTCACCACACCTGTGATGAGGGACTTACACCCCACCACACCAGTGATGAGGGACTTACATCCCACCACACCTGTGATGAGGGACTTACACCCCACCACACCAGTGATGAGGGACTTACATCCCACCACACCAGTGATGAGGGACTTACACCCCACCATACCTGTTTTGAGAGACTTACACCCCACCACACCTGTGTTGAGAGACTTACACCTCACTACACCTGTGTTGAGGGACTTGCACCTCACTACATCTGTGTTGAGGGACTTGCACCTCACTACATCTGTGTTGAGGGGCTTGCACCTCACCACACCTGTGTTGAGGAACTTACACCTCACCACACCTGTGTTGAGGGACTTACACCCAACCACATCTGTGTTGAGGGACCTACACCTCACCACATTTGTGTTGAGACTTACACCCCAATACACCTGTGCTGAGGGACTTACACCTCACTACATCTGTGATGAAGGACTTACACCCCACCAAACCTGTGTTGAGGGCCTTACACCCCACCACACCTGTGTTGAGAGAGACACCCCACCACACGTGTGTTGAGGGACTTACACCTCACTACACCTGTGCTGAGGGACTTACACCCCACCACACCTGTGTTAAGGGACTTACACCCCACCACACCTGTGTTGAGGGACTTACACCCCACACCTGTGTTGAGGGACTTACACCCCACCACACCTGTGTTGAGGGACTTACACCTCACTACATCTGTGTTGAGGGATTTACACCCCACCACACCTGTGCTTCAAGACACATCTCACCTCACCACACCTGTGCTTCAAGACACATCTCACCTCACCACACCTGTGCTTCAAGACACATCTCACCTCACCACACCTGTGCTTCACTAAATATTTAAGACTTAATCAGCGGACGTACCTTCCCCTTCGATACCTTGATACAGGTGTAAGTGAACGTCCGACACAGACAGGTTATCACTGGAGGTTTGACACAGACATCAGCTGTGACAGTTACCAAACAAACGCTTGACACACGACTCATCGGACACGACACTCATCACTCAACAAATGACAGTCAGCAGACATGACAGACAAGTGGCAATAAGTGTCTGACACCAACTCATAGGGTATAACACACCGGTATCAACAAAGGTTTCTGACACTTGACTCAAGGTACACGACACACTAGAGTATCGACTGAATCTTGACGCAAATCACAGAACGACACACAACACATTAATCCACTTAAAATTCCCAGATTTATGAAGGAAGCTGCAGTTTAACCATCAAGTAGCGCACAGACTCTGTCTCTTCCAGAGTGGATTGATGAGAAGTATTTCAGCGTGTATGATAAATCCAAGCGAGTTATTTCAACGTGTATGATAAAGTTGAGTTATTTCCCAGTGTATGACAAAACTATGTGGTCAATATAACCGCCTTGTATCTTAGGTAAGTGGACAGAACAATATATCAAAGCACATACACAAGTCTGGCAAGATTGCTGATCTTTTCTGTCTCATGAAGACGTAAGATGATAGGCAACTCTCACAAACTTCTACTGACATTCGGTGTACACGTATGTACCTTAAATTTCACAAGCGCTTCTTTGTAGTTTTCAATCCTGTAACATATTCTCTCCAACTCAGGAGGCGTGGTCTGAGGCCTGGCCTGAGACCTAGTCTGAGGCCTGATCCGAGGCCTGATCCGAGGCCTGACCTGAGGCCTGACCTGAGGCCTGGTCTGAAACCATTTGCGTGCGTGTGTTGTTGTTGTTGAACCAGAAGAGCCAGGTTCAATAACTCTTCAGTACAACAACGCTCTCAACGTTTTGGTGTCACCACATCGTAGCGTAGCCCCTTATTGCTATGAAAACCCTCGAGATACTCACGCCGTTTGTTACAACGTATCTTTGCCAGGAATCCTTTTCCAGGATGGTAGACATCAAAACAAAGAAAAGGAACAGACTGTCTTGCGAAAATGATATGAAAGTGACACTTGCCAAGGTGAACTTGTCTCTGAAAGGCAACAGCAAAAGCCACATTGATTTGCAGTTTGGATTAAAATCCTATTTTGAAGAAAGATTTCAATTTTCCAATTACGAAGGTTCGGTGAACGCGCAGTTGAAACTTCCTGGGTTCAGTACCTCACGGTGTTGTGCACACCGTGATCATCCTGCCAGTGGTAGCGCAAACAGGATTACCGAGGTCACAATGGGTCTCAGAACACCACTGAACACTTACATCGCTACAAAGAACTACTAGTCATTCCATATTTCACAACTGTTTCATATGTACACAATACAGTATGGAACACAATCTTAAAAAAATGGTATCTTATTACCACTAAAAAAATATAATTGGTCACAACTGGAATGCAATTTCCTCTATACAAAAAATCGTTCATCCATCCGGTCGATGCAAAATGTGCATAAAGCCTCAAGATTTTAGATATTTTATCATTATTAATAACGACATGACCTACGTCCTAGTGGCTTTCTTTTGTCCTCGACAATATTACCTGGAGAGCTTACCTGAAGAGAGTTCCGGGGGTCAACGCCCCCGCGGCCCGGTCTGTGACCAGGCCTCCTTAGGTCAGTGTCCCAGGATGCGACCCACACCAGTCGACTAACACCCAGGTACCCATTTTACTGATGGGGAACATAGACAACAGGTGGAAAGAAACACGTCCAATGTTTCTACTCTGGTTGGGAATCGAACCCAGGCCCTCGCCGTGTGAAGCGAGAGCGTTAACCACCAGGCCACAAAGAAATAAAATTTGTTACGTGTTTTGTCGTTTCCTGAAAGATTTGCATGTAGGTGCCTATGATAGTTTGGACACTAAGATATAATGATGCTGTACGTCACAGTATTCAGAGGGGCAGCCATGCTGTACGTCACAGTATTCAGAGGGGCAGCCATGCTGTACGTCACAGTATTCAGAGGGGCAGCCATGCTGTACGTCACAGCGTTGAGAGAGGCAGTCATGTTGTACGTCACAGCGTTGAGAGGGGCAACCATGCTATACGTCACAGCGTTGAGAGGCAGCTATGCTGTACGTCACAGCGTTGAGGGACAGCCATGCTGTACGTCACAGCGTTGAGAGGGGCAGCCATGCTGTACGTCACAGTGTGTACGTCACAGCGTTGAGAGGGGCAGCCATGCTGTACGTCACAGCGTTGAGAGAGGCAGCTATGTTGCACGTCACAGCGTTGAGAGGGGCAGCCATGCTGTACGTCACAGCGTTGAGAGGGGCAGTCATGCTGTACGTCACAGCGTTGAGAGGGGCAACCATGCTATACGTCACAGCGTTGAGAGAGGCAGCTATGCTGTACGTCACAGCGTTTAGGGGCAGCCATGCTGTACGTCACAGCGTTGAGAGAGGCAGCTATGTTGCACGTCACAGCGTTGAGAGGGGCAGCCATGCTGTACGTCACAGCGTTGAGAGGGGCAACCATGCTATACGTCACAGCGTTGAGAGGGGCAACCATGCTATACGTCACAGCGTTGATATGCTGTACGTCACAGCGTTGAGGGGCAGCCATGCTGTACGTCACAGCGTTGAGAGGGGCAGCCATGCTGTACGTCACAGCGTTGAGAGGGGCAGCCATGCTGTACGTCACAGCGTTGAGAGGGGCAGCCATGCTGTACGTCACAGCGTTGAGAGGGGCAGCCATGCTATACGTCACACCGCTGAGAGGGACACATGCTATACGTCACAGCGCTGAGAGGGGCAGCCATGCTATACATCACACCGCTGAGAGGGACACATGCTATACGTCACAGCGCTGAGAGGGGCAGCCATGCTATACGTCACACCGCTGAGAGGGACACATGCTATACGTCACAGCGCTGAGAGGGGCAGCCATGCTATACGTCACAGCGCTGAGAGGGACACATGCTATACGTCACAGAGTTGAGAGGGGCAGCCATGCTATACGTCACAGCGCTGAGAGGGACACATGCTATACGTCACAGCGTTGAGAGGGGCAGCCATGCTATACGTCACAGCGCTGAGAGGGACACATGCTATACGTCACAGCGTTGAGAGGGGCAGCCATGCTATACGTCACAGCGCTGAGAGGGACACATGCTATACGTCACAGCGTTGAGAGGGGCAGCCATGCTATACGTCACAGCGCTGAGAGGGACACATGCTATACGTCACAGCGTTGAGAGGGGCAGCCATGCTATACGTCACAGCGCTGAGAGGGACACATGCTATACGTCACAGCGTTGAGAGGGGCAGCCATGCTATACGTCACAGCGCTGAGAGGGACACATGCTATACGTCACAGCGTTGAGAGGGGCAGCCATGCTATACGTCACAGCGCTGAGAGGGACACATGCTATACGTCACAGCGCTGAGGGGGGCAGCCATGCTATACGTCACAGCGCTGAGAGGGACACATGCTATACGTCACAGCGCTGAGAGGGGCAGCCATGCTGTACGTCACAGCGTTGAGAGGGACACATGCTATACGTCACAGCGTTGAGAGGGGCAGCCATGCTGTACGTCACAGCGTTGAGAGGGGCAGCCATGCTGCACGTCATAGCGCTGAGAGGGACACATGCTGCACGTCACAGCGCTGAGAGGGACAGCCATGCTTGCTGCACGTCACAGAGTTGCACAATAACTTAGTGCTGGAGACTATTATAAACATCACTCTACAACCACAGATCAATCCATAAGCTTTATTTATACATGATGCCCAGAGGGGCGAATTTATTTGGCAGTGCCACTTGGGCTAGCAGTGACCATAAAGACAGATCATGCGTGTCACTGCAACTAGCTGTGGCGTTACTGAAGTTATTCTTGGCTGCTGCAATAGACAAATATTACTTACAAGTTACCATTATCTAGATGCAACAAATCTTGGCTTTTTCTATAAAATGTACTCAACCTCAGTTGCAACATGCTTATTTATCTTCACAATTGTCAGTGCCATTATTTCTCTATTCCTGAAGTCTGCTTCATTCTGATATATATATATATATATATATATATATATATATATATATATATATATATATATATATATATATATATATATATTTATTATCACACTGGCCGATTCCCACCAAGGCAGGGTGGCCCGAAAAAGAAAAACTTTCACCATCATTCACTCCATCACTGTCTTGCCAGAAGGGTGCTTTACACTACAGTTTTTAAACTGCAACATTAACACCCCTCCTTCAGAGTGCAGGCACTGTACTTCCCATCTCCAGGACTCAAGTCCGGCCTGCCGGTTTCCCTGAATCCCTTCATAAATGTTACTTAGCTCACACTCCAACAGCACGTCAAGTATTAAAAACAATTTGTCTCCATTCACTCCTATCAAACATGCTCACGCATGCCTGCTGGAAGTCCAAGCCCCTCGCACACAAAACCTCCTTTACCCCCTCCCTCCAACCTTTCCTAGGCCGACCCCTACCCCGCCTTCCTTCCACTACAGACTGATACACTCTTGAAGTCACTCTGTTTCGCTCCATTCTCTCTACACATCTGAACCACCTCAACAACCCTTCCTCAGCCCTCTGGACAACAGTTTTGGTAATCCCGCACCTCCTCCTAACTTCCAAACTACGAATTCTCTGCATTATATTCACACCACACATTGCCCTCAGACATGACATCTCCACTGCCTCCAGCCTTCTCGCTGTAACATTCATCACCCATGCTTCACACCCATATAAGAGCGTTGGTAAAACTATACTCTCATACATTCCCCTCTTTGCCTCCAAGGACAAAGTTCTTTATCTCCACAGACTCCTATGTGCACCACTCACCCTTTTCCCCTCATCAATTCTATGATTCACCTCATCTTTCATAGACCCATCCGCTGACATGTCCACCCCCAAATATCTGAATACATTCACCTCCTCCATACTCTCTCCCTCCAATCTGATATCCAATCTTTCATCATCTAATCTTTTTGTTATCCTCATAACCTTACTCTTTCCTGTATTCACTTTTAATTTTCTTCTTTTGCACACCCTACCAAATTCATCCACCAATCTCTGCAACTTCTCTTCAGAATCTCCCAAGAGCACAGTGTCATCAGCAAAGAGCAACTGTGACAACTCCCACTTTATGTGTGATTCTTTATCTTTTAACTCCACGCCTCTTGCCAAGACCCTCGCATTTACTTCTCTTACAACCTCATCTATAAATATATTAAACAACCACGGTGACATCACACATCCTTGTCTAAGGCCTACTTTTACTGGGAAATAATTTCCTTCTTTCCTACATACTCTAACTTGAGCCTCACTATCCTCGTAAAAACTCTTCACTGCTTTCAGTAACCTACCTCCTACACCATACACTTGCAACATCTGCCACATTGCCCCCCTATCCACCCTGTCATACGCCTTTTCCAAATCCATAAATGCCACAAAGACCTCTTTAGCCTTATCTAAATACTATTCACTTATATGTTTCACTGTAAACACCTGGTCCACACACCCCCTACCTTTCCTAAAGCCTCCTTGTTCATCTGCTATCCTATTCTCCGTCTTACTCTTAATTCTTTCAATAATAACTCTACCATACACTTTACCAGGTATACTCAACAGACTTATCCCCCTATAATTTTTGCACTCTCTTTTGTCCCCTTTGCCTTTATACAAAGGAACTATGCATGCTCTCTGCCAATCCCTAGGTACCTTACCCTCTTCCATACATTTATTAAATAATTGCACCAACCACTCCAAAACTACATCCCCACCTGCTTTTAACATTTCAATCTTTATCCCATCAATCCCGGCTGCCTTACCCCCTTTCATTTTACCTACTGCCTCACGAACTTCCCCCACACTCACAACTGGCTCTTCCTCACTCCTACAAGATGTTATTCCTCCTTGTCCTAAACACGAAATCACAGCTTCCCTATCTTCATCAACATTTAACAATTCCTCAAAATATTCCCTCCATCTTCCCTATATATATATATATATATATATATATATATGTCGTGCCGAATATGTAAAACTGGTCAATTAGCAAGAACTCATTTAAAATTAAGTCCTTTCTAAAATTTTCTTTTATACATTTAAAGATATATTTTTTTCATTAATGTTAATGCAAAAAGTTTTAATTTTGCACCAAAAGAATCTTAGAAAACTTACCTAACCTTATTATAACAAGAACAATTTATTTTAGCCTAACCCTACTATATATATTTTATATTTGTTTACAATAATTTAATACTAAACAAACACAGTGAAATATATTTTTTTTCGTTAGGTTCAGAATGATTTTGGCAAAATTATTGCATACACAAATTTTAGCTTGTCCTATATGGCAAGATGAGCGTTGCTATTTAAGCCAAGATCGCAAGTTCTGCCTATTCGGCACGACATATATATATATATATATATATATATATATATATATATATATATATATATATATATATATATATATATATATATATTTATTTATTTATTTATTCTTCTTTCAACAAACCGGCCGTATCCCATCAAGGCAGGGTGGCCCAAAAAGAAAAACAAGTTTCTCTTTTTAAATTTAGTAATTTATACGGGAGAAGGGGTTACTAGCCCCTTGCTCCCGGCATTTTAGTCGCCTCTTACAACACGCATGCCTTACGGAGGAAGAATTCTGTTCCACTTCCCCATGGAGGTAAGAGGAAATAAACAAGAACAAGAACTAGAAAGAAAATAGAAGAAAACCCAGAGGGGTGTGTATATACTTCATGCTTGTACATGTATGTGTAGTGTGACCTAAGTGTAAGTAGAAGTAGCAAGACGTACCTGAAACCTTGCATGTTTATGAGACTGAAAAAAGACACCAGCAATCCTACCATCATGTGAAACAATTACAGGCTTCTGTTTTACACTCACTTGGCAGGACGGTTGCTGTCTACCAACCTACTACCTAGGATATATATATATATATATATATATATATATATATATATATATATATATATATATATATATATATATATATATAGTTAGTTATAGTTATAGTTCTATTCCTTTCCTCTCTTGGAGTTGCTACTCTGGGCTACCTGTAGCCTAGATTTAGTAGATTCCAGGAGTCATCGCCCCGACGACCCGGTCCCAGACCAGGCTTCCTGATTGACGGTCTGAGCATTCGGGTTTATAGGGCTGACAACACCCGGTCCAACGCTTAATCAAGAACTTCGGGAACTTAGCAAGTTCCCTTGTAAAAGATAGCTAGCAGTTGACTCCCATACATACGCAACCCTTCACTTCGGAAGTGTGCCACATCCACCAGGCTGTGATGGCTATGTGGACCAGAGGGCCCCCCGACAACCACAGCCTGGTCGATCAATCAACGGAAAGACCATGCCCAAGGACGAGCCGCTAGAGAAGCACAACTTTCGAAACAGATCACGGGTAAATCACAGAAATCTTGGCCGTCACCGTGTACACCTTATGTAGTTCCATCTTTCTTATTATACACGTGCCTACCTAGAATCTACCTGGAGGGCATTCTGGGGATCAACGCCCCCGCGGCCCGGTCCACGACCAGGTCTCCCGGTGGATCCGAGCCTAATCAACCAAGCTGTTACTGCTGGCCGCACGTAGTCCAACGCTGGAACCACAGCCCGGCTGATCCCGCACGGACTTCTACTATTTTATTATTATTCATACTTGAACCTTAAACCCCTAGAGGTCCTACAGCAACAGAGAATGAGAGAGAATCAGATGTGAGGAACAGGAGTGTAGTTCAAGGACCCCAAATGGAAATAAGTCACTGACCTTTTTTATGGGTTATCCTAGGTAATTTACACATATGTTACTAGGTATAATTGTACTTATGTGTACCTGTATCTAGATAAACTACTTATTGCTAGAGTCAAAATCCCATCACTGGCATCAAAACCCCTACCCTCTTCCCCATGAAGGGAGATCACTGTAACACTGTACAAAAGTAACCACATCACCACCAACTTTTCCCTTCGTCTTGCACCCTACTTAATCCCCTCTCCCCTCACTCTCTCTCCCCTTTTTTCCAATTCGTTCTCCTCCCCCCTTCTTTTCTTTAGAAGAGACTTTCATGGGATTATTAACCCTGGAGGTCTAATAACCCAGGATAACCCAAGCAACTCAGGTATTGTGGCTTATTTTTACTGGAATCCTTTAGAAATTCGTTTCCTGAAAGCTATCCCCGCCCCCTCCTCTCCTTTTCCTTACCTTCTCTCTCTCTCTCCTTTTTTCTTTCCTCTCTCTTCTTATCTATTCTTTACCTGTCTTCCCTCTCTCATCTTCCCCAACATGTTACCAACACATACATGAAACACTACCAGAACAGAGACAAAATTTACAAAATTAAAATTTAATCACTATCTCCAAGACCATGATTACCCAACCAGTTATTTACCTGTAACCAGTCTCGAGGGTTCTACTGAAGATATAAATCCAGATGTACTCTTGTAAACCCTTTTGGGGCCTAGGTCTGGGCCTTGTGTATCCATATGCTCTTGCTACCCTCCACAGGACGGATATGGGGTGCACAATGAACTAGCTACTTAGGTGGCAAAATCCTGCTGGAGAGAGTAGTTTCCCTGAACGAATCTGCCTGGACTTCCTACTCATTTCTGCAACATTGCAAGCAACACCAAAGGCCTAGAGCTATTATTCAACTCCCCCTGTGGTTATTTTGTATACAGGGAGGTGTATGGCTCTCAGTGTATACATGCTGCGAGTTTACCTGGATTCTACTTGGAGCGTGTTCCGAGGATCAACGCCCCCGCGGCCCGATCCCACACCAGGCCTCCCGATGGATCAAAGGCTGATCAACCAAGTTGTTACTGCTGGCAAAACGCAGACCAATGTACAAACCACAGTACAGCTGATCAGGAGCTAAGTTCCTATCCAGTTCCCTCTTGAAGACAGCAAGGGATCTATTGGTAATCCCCCATTACGCACGGACCAGGCTTCAACCCTATTCTTGAATTTAAAGTATTGACTGGTGGTGAACAGATTATATGCAGCCTCACTGAAGGGGTGTAGTCGACAGACTCTTAAACCTAAACAAAAAGCCAATCTGATGAGCCTGGTTGTGGTGGGCTTGCAGGTCTCTAGCATCAAAATCCAGCCACATACGTCACAGTTCTGTCTCCATTTATTCTCTTGCCACTTCCCCCCCTCCTCCTCTTCTTCTCCTTACTCTCCTCTCTTCATGTGGTTGCCTCGGCAGTAGAGCACGACAAACACCAGCAAGACATGAACAACTATCTAAAACAACAACAAAAACTGCCCCAAAAATGCCTAGATTATTTCCCTGCCTTTGACACGAGACTTCTCGTGTCAAGAGCAGAGAGAGAGAGAGAGAGAGAGAGAGAGAGAGAGAGAGAGAGAGAGAGAGAGAGAGAGAGAGAGAGAGAGAGAGAGAGAGAGAGAGAGAGAAATTCATTGGAGGGAGAAGAAAGGCAGCGTAAAGCGTAACAGTTTGAAGGTAATGAAATAGACAAAGGAGGGAGAGTGCAAAGGTGGTGTGGGAAAGAAACAGAATGGTTGAGAAGACGAGGAAGAGGCGAGAGGAAGGGGAAAGAGGACATGGAGAGGTGAGAGGAAGGGAAGAGGTAAAGGCGGAGGTAAGAAGGAGACGAAGGAGGGACGTGTGTCAAGTCAGTCAGTAATTAATACCTTCTCAGCCCTGATTGTGTCAACGGAGCCGTCTCTCCCCCTCCCCCATTCATTCTCTCTCCCTCTCATTCTATCTCCTCTCTCTTTCTTTCATCAGTTCCATGGACAAGGATAAAACATCAGATAGTGTCGAGTGTTTTGTCTACTGGCAACCTGGCCAAGCTTTCCCTTACGACCGCCTCTGGTGATCCCAGCTCTGCACTGCCCATCAAAATACTGTGTTACCTGTTACACTGCCAGGTAACACTGCCGCTACGAGCTTCTGGCTACTCCCACTGCAGCGGGAGTAGCCAGACTCTCTTGTATTCCTAAGACTATATAAATAATATAACACTGACGTACATCCTAGCAGCATATTCACCCCAAGATAACCTCCCCGCACATTAATATCCAAGGATAACCTCCCCACACATTAATATTCACCCCAGAATAACCTCCCCACATATACTAATATCCACCCCAGAATAACCTCCCCACATATACTAATATCCACCCCAGAATAACCTCCCCACATGTACTAATATCCACCTCACACACACACTTAAAAAATAGACTTAGATTGTAGTTATTGCGTCATACATGTGTGTTAGCAGTTGCACGCCAGCGGTGAAGATAGTCAAGTGCTCCTCCAGGGTTGTCCTCGACCTGGAGTCCAGGACAACCACGTTAGCCGAGACACGCTTTTCTAAGATGCTCTTAACGAGCCACTGACCGGGTCATCACATTAAAACCACCGTCACCTCATTTTCTCTGATATAAATTAAGGAGAAGCGTAAGCAGGGCTCTAGTATTTAAAAGCCGATTAATTAACTCTTACTACACCGCTGCAAGAAAAATTACAGTGCAAAACTATGAGGGAGACAACAAGACTTCCGGACCTGGGTGCTGCTGGAAGCCAAAATAAATTGCATGCCAGAAATGGTTATATACTATGGGGTTTTCAACTTATTCTGCTGTTTTTTTCAACTTATTCTGCTGTTTTTTTCAACTTATTCTGCTGTTTTTTTCAACTTATTCTGCTGTTTTTTTCTTCATGTATAATTTTGTGAAAGTTACCATCTCTAGCTTCAAAACATCGACTTACCTGGTGGTAGACTGGCATAACAACCCAAGGAACTACTGCAGTCCTTTAATATACATGTGGAACGGTAGCCTGTTAAACGTTTTCCACTCTGACAACATTTTTTTCCTTCGACATGTAATATAACAAGCAAATCTTTAAAAATTTCTAATTACATTCACTGATAACATATCTTTAGTTTTTCGTGATAGGAAATATTACAGTGTTAACAACTTAGTAATTTAGGCCTGGTCTGAGACCGTGTCGCGAGGGCGAAGGTGTGCCAAACCCAAAATAAAAATACCCGCTGTAACTATCATGTTAGCAGCTGTTAACTATCACTTAAGTCATTCAACTTTATATATTCGCCAGGGAGTCATAAAACAAGTGTTCATATAACACGAAGTTATTTAGTAAATGGTTTACGAAACTGATAAATTGATAAGTAAGACACTTGTGCAACGTTTGGGTATCTTTATTCTGAAAATAGTTCGCCAGGCAGTGGCTTTTTCAGTCCAATGCAGAGAAAGGTGGAAAATGATGAATTTGTGTCAATTAGTCCCTCAGCCTGGAGAAGAGTTCAGCTCTATGGAGACCATGTAGCTAAACTCTTCTCCAGGCTGAGGGACTGACCATCTCATATCTCCAAGGTTGATGGACTGATTACATCTTCATTTCACTACTACACTTGCTGTCTCTGTATTTGAAGAAACCTACCGTATAGGCGAAAAATTTCAACAGTAAAGATACCCAACTGTTGCACATGTGTCTTAATCATAGTCAACAGCTACAAAATACTATCAGCACATTTTCCCAGCTAAAATCCGGAAAGTCTTTTCTACATGCTTACCGTGCCATCACCCAGCCAGTCTTTCTTTTCCTTAACCTCGACAAAACAATTACGACTCTTCTTCAATCCGTCTCTGCAATTGTTCGAGAGGTGAAGGCAGCTGCTCTTGGAAGACAAGCCTCCACTACTTCGTACTGAAGGCGCATCCAGGAACTATCGAGGGGCAGGGGCAATTTTTTTTTTTTTTTTTACTTATTCATGGCTTTTAGCCATCAAGAAATATGTTTCGTACAAGTAGTGACAATTTCATAATAACTGGAAATAAATTATCAACAATGGTTATAAATGACCATAATTTTTAAAGGGGTGGACCAGTAAGCCAGCGGAAGGCCTCGCTCAGATGACCAAAAGCTCCAAAGGCGGGTCATCATCTGACTAAGACCCGCGTCAGGAAACATTTGTCCTGTTTCCTGACGAACCTTACCTAACCTAACCTAACTGGAAATAAAAAAAAATCCCAAAATATTTGTGTGGCTCAGTCTTATGCTATCCACTGACTGTGCTCACCAGCTGCTTTTCCGTGAAGACGAGTCTATGGTATTCCATGGGAAAGATAGATATCACAAAACTTTACAGTTTATATCTACTTAGGTGGACTAACTACATACTAGCTACCTGTAATTCCCTTCTAGGTAGTTGAGGTTAGGATAGTAGAGCAAAATGCTCTCTCAGTAACAGCATCGTGCTACTGGAACAGGACAGGACAAAAAATTTGAGCAAAAGTGTTCAAGAAATCTAGCATGTGGTGAGGACGCCGCTGGTGGTTCAGCCAGAGAAATAATGCCAATGGCGACACTCTTCAAATTGCTAGTTCTCCCTCATTTGGAATACTGCTCAGTACTGACGGCCCAGTTCAAAGCAGGAGAAATATAAGAGCTGGAACAAATACAGAGATAGTTTACGACCCACATTGAGCCAGTAAAGCACCTAAATTACTGGGAACGCCTTAAAGTCTTGAACATGTACTCACTGGAGCGGAGGAGAGATACGTGATAATCTATACTTGGAAAATAGTCGAGGGCCTGGTCCCAAATCTGCACACTGCCATAACATACTGGAGTGAGAGATATGGAAGTGTAAAATAAACCCAGTGAGGAGCAGAGGTGCGGTGGGGACAATAAGGGAACACTGTATCAACACTGTCCAAGACTATTCAACATCTTACTAGAAGATATCAGAAACATGGTTGGTACAAGTGTAGAAATCTTCAAGAGGAGACTGAACAAGTATCTTCACCAAGTGCCGGATCAATCAGGCTGTGATGGATATGTGGAGGCAGCGGACCTCCAGCAGCAACACCCTGGTTGACCAGCCTAGCACCAGACGAACCTGGCCCATGGCCGGGCTCCGAGAGTAAACAGACTCTCGAAACTCATCAAAGGTAAAGTGAGGCGAGGATGGTGCTACTCTCCCAGCCGTGGGACCTCCCTCTCATATACCAGTATCACCACCAAGGATTCTCTCTCTTTCTCTCTCTCACTTTGCAGAACAAGTCACATGGGGATGGAAATCTTTAGCTCTAGATCTTTCGCACTCGTGCGTCGTCAGGAGCTATACAATGTTGCAAGACAGCAACAGATAGGAGGAGAAATTCTAAAGCAACGTAGAAGGTATCAGTAGCAACCCATGTCACTCTGCGACATGACTTGCCAGTGATACCTTCTACCTTGCCTCAGAAAATCTCCCCTTCTATACGTTGCTCTTTTGCAACATTGCATAGCTCCTGACAACGCACGAGTGCGAAAGATCTAAAGATTTCCATCCCCATGTGGCTTGTTCTGAATTATTTAGATCGTCTGTTTGCGACTGTATTGCAATCTCTTATTCTGTTAAGAGTTCCTGTGGATTCCGTATATCAGAAATCTTCCCTATGAGGATAGACTAAGGGCCCTGAATCTGCACTCTCTAGAAAGGCGTAGAATTAGGGGGGATATGATTGAGGTGTATAAATGGAAAACAGGAATAAATAAAGGGGATGTAAATAGCGTGTTAAAAATATCTAGCCAAGACAGGACTCGCAGCAACGGTTTTAAGTTCCAAAAATTCAGATTCAGGAAGGATATAGAAAACCACTGGTTTGGTAATAGAGTTGTGGATGAGTGGAACAAAATCCCGAGTACCGTCATAGAAGCTACAACGTTGTGTAGTTTTAAAAATAGGTTAGATAAATACACGAGTTGGTGTTGGTGGGTGTGAGCTGGACTTGACTAGCTTGTGCTAGTGGGTCTGATCCGTGCTACTTCCTTGAGAGGATGTGACCCGGACCTGACTAGGTTGGGTCAGTGGCGTAAGCCCGTAGGCGTGACTTAAGAAATCGTAATGACACGATTGCAAACAAACCATACCCCCGGCCGGGATTGAACTCGCGGTCATAGAGTCTCAAAACTCCAGCCCGTCGCGTTAGCCACTAGACCAGCTGGTCTAGTGGCTAACGCGACGGGCTGTAGTTTTGAGACTATGACCGCGGGTTCAATCCCGGCCGGGGGTATGGCCCGTAGGCGACTTGGACCTGCCTCGCATGAGCCAGTAGGCCTGCTGCAGTGTTCCTTCTTTCTTATGTTCTTAAAGCCTGGCTACTAGCATCTTTTTTAATATTAGGTTTACAGAATGTGAAGTATTTAATATTAAATAATATAACCAGGATTAAGTTGGAGTTCATCTCTCCGTTCCGTCAGTCTGAAATCTTCACCATGTTTTCTACGCGTTTAAATACATAGAGCTAAAACAAATCGCAGGCGTTTGAACCATCAAAATCACTGGTCCACTCATATCAGAAGCCACGACTCCTCCACTATTTCTTTTGATGGTCAGAAACGCGCGGTGGCCAGGAGCGTTTTTTTTTTTTTTGTGTGTGTGTGTGTGTGTGTGTGTGTGTGTGTGTGTGTGTGTGTGTGTGTACACCCACCTATGTGGGTTTGCAGGGGTGTGTACTCACCTATGTGGGTTTGCAGGGGTGTGTACTCACCTATGTGGGTTTGCAGGGGTGTGTACTCACCTGTGTGGTATTGCAGGGGTAGTCTCAGCTCATAGCCCTGCGTCTCAACGCTTGGGAGATTCACGCGTGGGTCCAGTCATACATGCTCTTAAAACTATGCATGAATCCTGTCTTCACTACATCTTTATCAAGGTCATTCCACTCACTGACCATCCTGAGGCTGACTCACCTGTGTCTTTAATCTCCAACTATGCCGCTCCCCCTCCCCCCCCATGTACCCGTTTCTCGCCTCTCAGTCTATCCCTGTCCACCCCATGAATTTCTCTTGAGTATTTTGTACTTTGTTATCATGTCTCCCCTCGTTTTTCC
>NC_091322.1:36407949-36415449 GCF_038502225.1 Cherax quadricarinatus | reverse complement strand
ACAGTGGGAACAAGAGGTCACTCCATCACGCAGGATTGTGGGTGACAGAAGGTGCTATCTGTCAGCCTGAGCTGGGAAACTTCGGTAAGACAATGAGGATATCGTTAAGCCCTGTACACGACACAGTACTGGGGTTCATTGCTGCCCCCTCCCCTTCCAACGCCCACTCCCAAACTAGGCCTCTCGGGTGACAGCCTAATCAATGAGGCTGTTGGTAGTAGGCGCACCGCATGCAGTTCAACGTATGCACCACAGCCATGCTGCTCAGGAAGTAAATTGAGGAACTTGACCAGTTCCCTCTTGATGACAGCCAAGAGTCAGGGGTGATACCTCAAAACATAAATGGAGGATGTTGAAGAGTCTTGATTCTTTTCCACTCCAATGAAAAGTAGGGGCGCCATTGGTACACTAAGAGAAAACTCCGTAAGTGTCCACAGCCCAAGACTGTTCAATAGCCTCCCACCATGCATAAGGGGAATTACCAATAGGTCCCTGGATGCCTTCATGAGGGAGCTGGACAGGTACTTAAAGTCGGTGCCAGATCTGCCGGGCTGTGGTTCGTACGCTGGACTACGTGCGGCCAGCAGTAACCGCCTGGTTGATCAGGCCCTGATCAACCGGGAGGCCTGGTCGTGAACCGGGCCGCGGGGGCGTTGATCCCCGGAATACCCTCCAGGTAGACTCCAGGTAAACCCATGACACTCCTGCTTTTCAATTCTTTTCCCATCGCCTTCAAAGCCTCTTACTTTCCAAGGGAGTGATTCAGACGTGCAGATTTGTGACCACTTCCTCCAGACTTGTTCATGTGTAAATTATGACTTATCTCATTCGCCTGCGTTCCAGGGAGAAAAGTTCTAAGGACTTAAAGCGCTCCCAAAAAATACATGTGCTTGAGTGAACTTATACGAGCACTGAGGGTTCTCAAACGTTCAGCTCTGCGAGTGTTCCCACCAAAGATAGGGACTGTTAATTTAATGTAAAGTAATATCCTGTCCAGAGACAACAAGCGACTTTGAGATAAAATAAATGAACATTTATAAACTATTTATTACAAAATAAATAACAAAAAGGCACAATACCGTGACTGGGACGATACACAAATAACCCGCACATAAAAGAGAGAAACTTACGACGACGTTTCGGTCCGATTTGGATCAGTGTGACTTTGTCAATGGTTCAAGTCGGACCGAAACGTTGTCGTAAGCTTCTCTCTTTTATGTGCGGGTTATTTGTGTATATATTACAAAATTATTATGAGAAACCATAACTATTAAGGATCATACAGCGCCTGGACACTGATCAAGTCTGATAGCGGAACGGGTTATTAGCTCCAATTTCTTGGTTCAAGAGCCCTTGACGATAATCAAGGTACCGCCCTTGTGACTCCAATTTCTTGGTTCAAGAGCCCTTGACGATAATCAAGGTACTGCCCTTGTGACTATGTAACTAGCACCTCTGGAAGCAAAACAGACTATCACCCTTTCTACCAACACTACTCAAATATTACCTTTCCTTCATTAGAGGAAGCAGTAAGCCTGCATGGGTAAAACAGCGCCTGGATAAAATAAGAGAAGGTACCTCCACTTGCTTAGATCAAGAGCCCCTTCCTACCTATATTCATGTAGAATATGTATAGCAAAAAACAAAATACCAGTGGGCAGCTAGCAGCAACAGCCTGGTTGACCAGGCTAGTACTAGGGACCGCCTGCCAGAGTAGAAAAACTCTCGAAACTCAGAGGTATATCAAGGGTGTGTTACAGTTGGTAAGTATAATAGTTCAATATAATATAATGTTCCTCGTATTTTTTATCATTTATTTTGAGCGGTGCACGAGAGAGAGAGAGAGAGAGAGAGAGAGAGAGAGAGAGAGAGAGAGAGAGAGAGAGAGAGAGAGAGAGAGAGAGAGAGAGAGAGAGAGAGAGAGAGAGAGAGAGAGAGAGTCGTGACGCTCAAGTTACCTCAGGTCAAGACCAACTTCGTGACACTGCTGAGGTAATCCACGGTATTTTACAAGGCAGTAAACACGAAAGACGCGCACTACTGACGCTGTCTCCTGAACGATGCCAGAGAGACGGAACACGGGGGAAGACAGTTAACAGAGGACCTAGACCTCCACATCCAGGTCTATATAGGCAAGAACCACTTACCTACCTCTATCTACCTATTTACTACTTCCTATATTAAGGACTATCGTCTATTATCTAGATGTTCAAGTCGAGGATAGAAAAGCAGAAGAAAGAAGAGAGTAAGCAACTAAAATCAACTACACCAATCGGGGATGAAAGCCAAGATGTCGAAGGCTGGAAATGACACTCGAACCTACCACCACCACCACCACAGATAACCCCAACAGGAGTTAATTACAACCAACGCGTTACCTGGCCACACCAGCTGAGGAGCAAGGTAACTTGAATGTCAGGACACGACCTTGCAAGCAGTGGTCGTCGTCTTCAGCAAGGGCCTGTAACCCCCCACTCTCTCCCACTCAGTGTAGAGCTTGGTGGGAGTAGAATTACCCAATAAGCCAGTCCCCCGCTCCTTGCCCATTGGGGAAGGGGGGAGAGGAGAGCCACGATACCTGGGCTAAGTGATGGGGAGGGAGAGGTGGGAAAGGAGGAAAGGGACGAAAATCAAGGAGAGTAACAGGAAAGGACAAGCAGGAAGATGCGAGGAAGATAAAATAGGGAGAGGAGAGGAAAGGCAGGGAGGGGTTAAAGAGAAAAAAAAAAGTTAATGGAAGATGGACCTAGAGAAAACGAGAGGAAGAGAGAGAAGAACGAAAAGAGGAAGAGGAAAGAGAAGTTAAGAGGACCGAGAAGACTGACTTTTCGGGGTGTTGTAGGGTCAATGACAGTGACCCCCGCGCGGCCTACCACAACTTATCCCAGGCTCACATCCACTGCCAGGCCGCCCTACACCTGCTGTCACACTCGCACACCTGTACCCCTGGGTTAGTCTACGCATGTGTTTATGTGGGTGGGAGGGAAGGGGAAAGATTGAGGGGGTCATGAGTGGGGGTAAGACATACTGACACCTATCACAGCTTCCACTCAATATACATCAATGTCAGTGACAGGAGAGCTATAGCGATACCGATAGTAGGCAAAGACACACATGCGTAGTTCAAAACATTTGAGGAAACGTTTCCTTAATGTCTTGAACTGTCTTTACCTACATACCACCAGTCTACCAACAGTACTGTCTATCGTTGCTTACCAGTCCACTACCATTTACCATTCTCATTCCGTATGTCACTACCACCGACACTGTCGATGTTCGTCAATCTACCAGTGACACTATCTATCGTCTTGTCAATCTATCACAATTTACCAAGTAACCACTTAATATTCATTACAGCCAGTACTCCCAACACCTTGACAGACGTATATAATTTACACTGCAACAACTTAACGCAAATATTCACAACGTACGGAGAAACAAAAAAAATAACGAATTATACGGAGAGAAATGGTATCTGACACGATGGTGTTGTACGAAAAATATCACGAAACTCGTAAGTCATTCACACAAAGATCACTACATTACACGAACTCACTACACTGATAAAGATACAATGCATGACAGACAGTTAGTAGCTCTGTTAGACGACTTTTAGAAACGGGACTTCATTTTGTGTCCAGTGTTCACCTTCGTAAGTGACATTCACTTAAAATATATATATATATATATAATACAATCACCTCTCTTATAAAACTCGTCCATATATATATATATATATATATATATATATATATATATATATATATATATATATATATATATATATATATATATATATATATATATATATATATATATATATATATATTATATATATATATATATATATATATATATATATATATATATATATATATATATATATATATATATATATATATATATATATATATATAGCAAATGCGATTAGAAGAGCGCATCAAAAACTGAATATCAGGTTCTCTTTATTTTTTTATTTACTCTTTCAATTTCCTCTACCAAAAAAAATGCAGTATATCGGCGGAGGTTTATAAGAGAGCTACTCAAAAACCCAAGGTGCACATTTTGTTTCCAACCATCGATATTGGAATATACATTTTCCCCAGGCTGGTAGAGTTAATGTTGAATGCCGCCGTGGTTGTGCACATGGGCCTCACCGATCACTGGTTTTCACTGCAAGTTGTGAGTGAGGGAGAGAAGAGTGCCGGGTGTGAGAGTAGGCGACGCACCCTCACTCAACCACTGCTTGAGCCACACTATTGCTGCGGCCATCACCTTACTTCGCCTTTAGGTCGCCTTCTAGGTAGTTGCCACGTGTTTATTTCCTTCACCGCGGATTGTAACTCGGATATTACACCGATGTGCATTATGTAAACCACCTTAATGTAGGCTACTTGCACAGATTGAACCTCAGTTACTAACACAACTATAAACCACAGCATAGTAGCTCCAGAGTGAGAGTTATCTTGCAACCCACGAGGTCATCTCATCAATGGCGACGCGCCAACACTAACTGGTAACTGATCTCCACCAGTTGCCACACGCCCTCACCCACCGCTACTTCCCTCACATCAATGCCCGCACCACCACCAATAACTCGTGTACCTACCCACTTAGTAAAGTGTATAAGTGTGTATGCATATACTAGAAAGAAGTAGTAAGGAGTAAGAGTAGGAGTAAGAAAAGAATGAGCTGGTGCAGCGCTGCTATACATTGATCTACCAGACACACTACAGTGCCAGAGGTAAAGCGATACTCAAACTCAAATACGAAATCTTCAGTATAAATTACTAGGCACACATTCTCTCCCTTATTTCTCACATGCTGGAATATTTTTTCTCTCCTGTCTGAGGCTTCCCGTTACCTGGGACTTTAATGAAGACGAATTAAGATGGTCAGTGACAAAGCTGCGGGTGTTCCCTACATGCTGAGAACACGTTGCCTCTCTGGGGTAATACTGCTCAAAACTAGCAGCAAATATTCACCTGATAAATTACCATGCGTAACTACACAATATATATATATATATATATATATATATATATATATATATATATATATATATATATATATATATATATATATATATATATATATATATATATCAAACAAGAGGAGGCTGAAATTAATCTCGGAACATACACTGCCATGAGTGTTCTCGCAACATGAAACAAGTCTAGTTCGCTCGGCTCATATTGTTTGTAGGATCGATGGCGTAGTGGATAGGGTGATACGTACGTTGTGTTGTCTCTTGAGGCGGGACAATGTGTCGTGGGGTCGAATCCTGGCCTGCCGCAGTTTGGTATATATTTATGCACTTCTCCGAGGCTATGGGTCCCACAATTTACACCAGAGGTGGACCCCATGCTATATATATATATATATATATATATATATATATATTATACATATATATATACATATATATATATATATATATATATTATTTTTTTTTTATTATTATCACACCGGCCGATTCCCACCAAGGCAGGGTGGCCCGAAAAAGAAAAACTTTCACCATCATTCACTCCATCACTGTCTTGCCAGAAGGGTGCTTTACACTACAGTTTTTAAACTGCAACATTAACACCCCTCCTTCAGAGTGCAGGCACTGTACTTCCCATCTCCAGGACTCAAGTCCGGCCTGCCGGTTTCCCTGAATCCCTTCATAAATGTTACTTTGCTCACACTCCAACAGCACGTCAAGTATTAAAAACCATTTGTCTCCATTCACTCCTATCAAACACGCTCATGCATGCCTGCTGGAAGTCCAAGCCCCTCGCACACAAAACCTCCTTTACCCCCTCCCTCCAACCCTTCCTAGGCCGACCCCTACCCCGCCTTCCTTCCACTACAGACTGATACACTCTTGAAGTCATTCTGTTTCGCTCCATTCTCTCTACATGTCCGAACCACCTCAACAACCCTTCCTCAGCCCTCTGAACAACAGTTTTGGAAATCCCGCACCTCCTCCTAACTTCCAAACTACGAATTCTCTGCATTATATTCACACCACACATTGCCCTCAGACATGACATCTCCACTGCCTCCAGCCTTCTCCTCGCTGCAACATTCATCACCCACGCTTCACACCCATATAAGAGCGTTGGTAAAACTATACTCTCATACATTCCCCTCTTTGCCTCCAAGGACAAAGTTCTTTGTCTCCACAGACTCCTAAGTGCACCACTCACTCTTTTTCCCTCATCAATTCTATGATTCACCTCATCTTTCATAGACCCATCCGCTGACACGTCCACTCCCAAATATCTGAATACATATATATATATATATATATATATATATATATATATATATATATATATATATATATATATATATATGCAATAAGATCACAGTAAACAGGTGTTTTTAAAATATGCAAAACAACCACTGTGAAAGAGTAGTGAAATTCCAAGCGCTTTCGTGACTACTCACATTGTCAAGGAATTTCACTACTCTTTCACAGTGGTTGTTTTGCATATATATATATATATATATATATATATATATATATATATATATATATATATATATATATATATATATATATATATATGCAAGGAATTCGCAAGAGCAGGCGAAATGTACACAAACACTGATCTCTGGCCGAAGGAGACTCGAACCTACGAACCTTGGAACAAGGTACGCAGTGCCTTACCATTCTCACCACAATGGACCAATACCTTGGCGTCCAGCTTGCGCTAGACGAATTCCCTGCATTGTTAAAATCTCTAGTAAGGCGAATTCCCTGCATTGTTAAAATCTCTAGTAAGGCTGATGCATGAAGGGGATGAGATGAAAAGCTGTAAGCCTTCTCCCTAAAAGCTGGCTGCCTTGGATCAAACGTCTAGCGCAAGCTTGTTCCAGGGTTCGTAGCTTCGAGTCTCCTTCGGCCAGAGATCAGTATATATATATATATATATATATATATATATATATATATATATATATATATATATATATATATATATATATATATATATATATATATATATATATATATATGATTTTCTATCCCACTCCGTTTATACTTTTTCTGTACTGAGGAAGATACCAAAGTAACAACTGAAATATCAATTTTTTTTTTTTTTTTGGGGGGGGGCCTTTTTTTTATTGGAGTGAATTTTCAAACGATTAACAAGTGTGATATAATGTGATAATCCACCATATATCATCCTAACTAAAGGAAACACACATATACTATCATCCTAGAGACGACAACCGTAAACTATCATCCCAGAGGGGGCAAACATACACCATCATCCTAGTGAGGACAAATACAATCATTTTAGAGCTGGCGTCAGTGAACCGGGAGCAAAAAGTGATTTTTCTCCCGAGTTTCCTCCTATTAAGCTTGATATAGTTCTCCCATACAGTGTCAGGTAACACAAACACACACACACACAGAAGGGTCAGGGGAGACATGATAACGACATACAAGATACTGCGGGGAATAGACAAGGTGGACAGAGATAGGATGTTCCGGAGAGGGGACAC